>NC_069502.1:775587639-775632639 GCF_027579735.1 Bombina bombina
TGCGGTCTTCAAGATGCCCAATCCTATACAATCGGGCCGATTGACACCCCCTGCTAGCAGCCGAAATCTGCAGGCGGCATTGCACAAGCATTTCACAAAAACTGCTTGTGCAATGATAAATGCTGACAGCGTATGCTGTCAGCATTTATCGATGTGTGGCGGACATGATATGCTACATTGTATCATGTCCGTCCGCACTTTAGTAAATCGGCCCCTTAGAGATGGCTCAAGGCAATCATTAAAAGAGTTATAGAGATTTTATGGCATTCACACAAAGCCATGAGCTGTGTTTTAGTCTGTTAGTGTGTGTGTTTTTGTTGTTGTTGAGCTAACAGTTTGAACGGTTCCCCAATCAGCACCTTTGTTTTAAAGAGATGATTGGAAAATATTTCAAACTATTAGTTCAACAAAAATATTACTTTTCAAGTTGGTGGCCAGAGGGCAGGGTATTTGAATTTCAGTGCTACATTAAAAATAAAGTTATAGCGCATCTTCATAACTGAAGAGTTAAACTCCTTCTAAAATATCTATAACATTCCAGATTTGATTAGACAAAGGGAAAGTTTACTATCACTTCAAGGACTGTGTGCATTATGTGAGGGTGTCCGTGCCTTTAAGACTGTGCAAGCGTAATGTGATCTGTGCTGTTAAGGCTGTGTGTGCTGTGTTTGTGCACCTGTACCATTAAAACTGTGTGTGTGTGGTGTGAGCTCCCCCTTTAAAGTCTGCGTTTGTGTCTGTCACTTTAAAACTGGGTGCCCCTTTAAGGCTGTGTGCATTTGAGTGTGCTTAAAAGCCTGTGTGCCTGCCCCTTAAAGGCTGTGCATGGTGTGAGATATTCCTTTAAGGCTGTGTGTATTGCGTGCGGATGTATACTGTTATCCCTCCCTTTAAGACTGTGTGCGTGTGGTGTGACTTTACCCACTAAAGGTTGTGTGTGCCTGCCCCTTTAAGACTGTGTGAGCAGGCGGTGAGCTGCCCTTTAAGGCTGCACTATGTGTGCATAGTGTGAGCTGTTCCTTGAACACTGTGTGGTTATGGTGCAAGTTGTCCTTTTAAAGGCTGTGCACGTGCCCCTGCCCCTTTAAGACAGAACGTCCCTTTAAGGTGGTGTGCTTTGCGTTTGGATGCATACTATTGCTCCCTTTAAAACAGTGTGCGTTTAACCACTAAAGGTTGTTTGTGCCTGTACCTTAAAGATTGTGTACACAGGTGCCGAGCTGCCCTTTAAGGTTGCGCTGCGTGAACATTACGGTGATCTTTCCCTTTATGGCTCTGTGCGCAGGTATTGAACTGCCCTTTAAGTTTGAGCTGTGTGCACATTACGGTGATCTGTCCCCTTTAGGCTGTATGCGTGTGGTGCAAGTTGTCCTTTAAAAGGCTGAGAGTGCTCTGTGTATTTGTGTGCATGCACGTGCCACTGTCCCGTTAAGACAGAGCATCCCTTTAAGGCTGGGGATGCATACTATCACTCCCTTTAAAACTGTGCGTATAAACTCACTAAAAGGTTGTGTGTGACTGCCCCTTTAAGACTGTGTGCAGGTGTCGAGCTGCCCTTTAAGGTTGTGCTGCATCCACATTAAGGTTGATCTGTCCCTTTAAGGCTCTGTGCGCAGGTGTCGAGCTGCCCTTTAAGGTTGCGCTACGTGCACATTACGGTGATCTGTCCCTTTAAGGCTGTGTGCGCAGGTGTCGAGCTGCCCTTTAAGGTTGCGCTGCATGCACATTATGGTGATCTGTCCCTTTAAGGCTCTGTGCGCAGGTGTTGAGCTGCCCTTTAAGGTTGCACTGCATGCACATTATGGTGATCTGTCCCTTTAAGGCTCTGTGCGCAGGTGTCGAGCTGCTCTTTAAGGTTGCGCTGCATGAACATTACGGTGATCTGTCCCTTTAAGGCTGTGTGCGTGTGGTGCTAGTTGACCCTTTCAAGGCTGTGTGGGGTTTTGTCTGTCCCTTTAAGACTGTGTGACCAGGTTCTATCCTGCCCTTTAAGGCTGTGTGAACATTATTTCCTCAGCAGTTTGTACAGTTGTTACTGAGAGGGCTGCTTTAAGTGCCTGTGTACAGTAAACAGTCACAAATGTATAAAAAGCTGTAGGCTGAGGGTTTGATACAATGTATCCATGTAGGTGAGCAGAGCTGGCTGCCTGTGGAAAGTCTATGGGGAAAACAGGGACTTTACACCCCAAAATATGACTCCCCTTTTTGTTCCTGGAGACACAAACACTGTAGCATTGTTGGTATCCCTCATCTGAATCCCCCATGCCAATTTTTGTAGAAAAATAATGAGATATGGCTGAGAAAATAATTTAGAACGCTAAACTGTGTGTGTATATATATGTGTGTGTGTATGTGTATATATATATATATATATATATATATATATATATATATATATATATATATATATATATATATATATAAAAGAAAAGCGAAAAATCAATAATATATGTATGGTATATATATATGTATATGTATTATCGAAATAAGAGTAATTTCTGCTTACCAGAACTGACCCCAATCATATCATGTAAGTTGGAGACGTTGGGTGGAAGTGGTGGTCCAGGACTCAGTCAGTCTGTTCCCGACAAGGTCTGTCTTGACTTGGATATGAATAATTCCCACTACAGTCTATGTAGTTTGCTTGTTTAGAATGAAATTGTTGGATTCTTTAATCTTTCATGTGGTGAGAATCTGGCGGTTGAGAATCTTGTCCACCTCCGGAGTATGGAATCCCAGGTCCTCTTGGAACCTGGGATTGGATAGTCTTCTGGCTCCTCAGAGGAGCCAGAAGACTGTCCAATCCCAGGTGCCAAAAGGAACAGCCAATCATACTCCTTGGTTGTTATGTACTTTGGTTGCGTCATTCCAAGTCATGTTATGTACTTTGTTTTGACGTTTCTACACTGGGGCTATCCACCCCTGTGTCAGGTTTTTTTTTCCTGATCTGTTTGCCATGTGCAGCTGGCAGCCATTTTACTCACCGCCCTTCCTGACTCTGGTGCATACTGTGTGATGCTGCTCATTTCCTGCACTTCCTTTTATGGCCAGACTGGTGTGCATCATCCGTGTGAGACAGGATGCAGTCTTAGAATTGTGATGTCATCACTTATTATTTAAAGGGCCTCTGTTCAGTATGCTTTGCCCTTGCATTGTCTCAGACCTGTTTGTGAGAGCTCCTGTGTATTACCTGGCTGTCTGACGTCCCTCCTGGTTCCTGATCCCTGGCTTGTTCCTGACTCTGCTGTTCTCCTTGTTCCTGATTTCGGCTCCTGACTCAGCTCGTCTGACTACCAGTTCTGGTTTTGATTCCTGGCTTGTTATTTGACTTGTGGACTTTTTATTATTTTTTGCTATTAATAAATGTGTGATTATTTTTGCACTTCTGACATTATGCAAGGGCCATGAATCCTGATAGTGCTAATAATCCACCTTTACCTGCCATAATATGCAGGATGGATGAAAAGGATCACAGCTTGGATCAATTTGCACTAGCCCTGCAAACCCTGCTGACTCGCACTGCACATTTGGACCAAAGTGTCCTGCAAGTTATGGCTGCTCCTGTTTCCGCTGCTGCACCTAGTCCTACCAGGAGCATGTTCGGTTCTGCACCTCTACCTCAGTGATATGGAGGTGATCCTAATCAGTGCAGAGGGCTTTTGAACCAGGTGGGCATTTACTTTGAGATGTTACCTCAGGCGTTTCCCTCTGACAGAGCTAAGGTGGGATTTCTCATCTCGTTACTCTCTGACACAGCTCTTGCCTGGGCTAATCCCTTGTGGGAGACTAATAAACCTGTGATTTCAAATTACCCTGAATTTATGGCCTGCTTTCGAAGGGTATTTGATGTTCTGGCTCGCTCCTCCTCTGCTGCTAAACGACTCATGTCCATTCAGCAAGGTACAAGATCTGTTGCTCAGTATGCCATTGAGTTCCATATGCTTGCCGCAGAGGTAGGTTGGAACAAAGAAGCCCTTGTTGCTGCCTTCTTTCATGGGCTCTCTGATGCGATTAAAGACGAAGTTGCTGCCAGATTTACCAGAAGATCTCGAGGCATTGGGGTCTTTTTTGATCCTAATTGACATCAGACTAAGTGAGAGGCCCTCTTTCAAGGAGCGCTTGCGGAAACCTCCTGTTCCGTTGTCTCCTACGTGTTCGTTCCCACCCATGCCTCACTCTCCTCACATGCCTCCTGGTCCCGAGTCACCAGGTACTGCTGAGCCGATGCAGTTGGGATTCACGCATATCTCTCCGTGGCAGAGAGGCCCTTTAGGAGGAGGGAGGGGCTCTGCCTCTATTGTTGGTTACAGGGCCACCTTTTGAAGTCTTGTCCTACATGGCCGGGAAACGCTCACACCTAAGGTCCTGTCGGGGGCAGACCTTGGGTGGTTTATCCTCGTCCCCGGAACCGCTAAAAGAGAAACCTTTGGTCACGGTTGTCCTTTCCTGGGTGGACTCCTCCATAGTCACTGGAGTCTTGTTGACTCCAGTGTTGCTATTTCATTGACAGTGCTTTTGTATCAAAGCACTCCATTCCTGTTTTGCCTCGGTCCGTTCCGCTTGCTATTGAGGCCATTGATGGCAGGCCCTTCAGCCCGCAATCATTACTCACAAAACTGCTCCATTATCCATGGCTGTTGGAGCTCTCCATTTTGAAACCCTCCAGTTCCAGGTGATAAACTCTCCGCATCTTCCGGTTATTCTGGGTTATCCATGGCTCCAAAAGAACAATCCTAGTCTCGACTGGAGCAGGTCCAAAATTTTGTCGTCTCCACAATGTATTTCCACTTGTCTTCGGAAACCAGTTGAAGTTTTGTGCATGTATTCGGTATCTCAATTGCCAGAGGAGTAGGTCTTAATCGTCTTACCATTAAGAATGCTTACCCCATTCCGCTCATTACGGAACTCTTTGACCGCCTCAAGGGAGCTACGGTCTTTATTAAACTTGATTTGAGAGGAGCGTACAATCTCATTAGGATCAAGGAGGGCCACAAATGGAAAACAGCATTTAACACCAGGAGCGGGCATTATGAGTATCTTGTAATGCCCTTTGGCCTATGTAATGCTCCTGCTGTTTTCCAGGAATTTATTAATGATGTCCTACGAGATATGTTGCAACAGTGTGTTGTGGTGTACTTAGACAACATCCTCATACACTCACCCACACTTGAGGCTCATCGTTCTGATGTTACACAGGTTCTTCAGAGATTACGTGAGAACGGCCTGTTTTGTAAACTCGAGAAATGTGACTTCCATCAGACTCAAGTAACCTTCTTACGTTGTTATCTCCGTTGCAGGGTTCTCCGTGGATCCTGACAAGTTATCTGCAGTGGCCTCACCCAGCTGGTCTTCGGTCTATTCAACGTTTTTTGCGGTTCGCCAATTACTATAGAAAGTTTATTAAAAACTTTTCTTCCTTGGTCAAACCTATCACAGACATGAAAGAGAATGATCCACTCCATTGGTCACCTACTGCCATTAAGGCCTTTGATAGTCTTAAGACTGCCTTTGGTGCCGCTCCAGTTCTGTCTCATCCTAACCCTGTCCTGCCTTTTTGTTCTTGAGGTAGATGCATCTGAGACTGGAGTAGGTGCCCTCTTGTCTCAACGTCCTACGCCTGATGGTTCCTTGCATCTGTGTGGTTTCTTCTCTAAGAAATTGTCTCCAGAGGAGTGCAATTATGAAATTGGCGACAGGGAATTACTGGACATAATTTTGGCACTCAAGGAATGGAGGCATCGTCTCGAGGGTACTAGCGTGCCAGTGCACTTTCTTACTGACCACAAGAATTTAACTTATCTATCTGAAGCAAAATGTTTGTTGCCCCGACAGGCCAGATGGGCACTATTTTTGTCTCGATTTAATTATGTGGTCTGCTACCTGCCTGGTAGTAAGAATGTTAGGGTTGATGCCCTCTCTCGAAAATTTTCGCCTCTGTCCAAGGAGGAGTCTGTACCTACTCCAGTTATATCTCCTGACCATATTTTGGCTACCATATGTACTAATTTGACTTCTCCCTTGGGGGAGGAGATCCTGGCTACACAAACCAATGCACCTCCTGAGAAACCTAGTGGTAAGTGTTTTGTTCCTGAGAATCTTCGAACTAAACTTTTGCACACTTACCACTATCCTAAAGCCGAGCTGCCTGTTCCCAATGGCAATACTGTTATCCTTATGGTGGTTGACAGTTTTTCTAAAATGTCACATTGCATTCCCTTGAAGAAGTTGCCTACCGCTCAGGAGCTTGCTTCAATTTTTGCCCGGGAGGTCTTCTGTTTACATGAGTTACCCAAGGAGATAGTGTCAGACAGGGGTAGCCAGTTTGTCTCCAGATTTTGGCGTTCCTTTTGTGCTCAAATGTGCATCCAGCTTTCCTTCTCCTCGGCATATCACCCTCAATCCAATGGGGCCACGGAACGGTCTAATCAAGCTCTGGAACAGTTCCTCCGTTGCTATGTCTAAGATCACCACAATAATTGGTCTGAACTGTTACCTTGGGCAGAGTTTGCTCTTAATAGTGCTATTAATGCTTCCTCCAAGTTATCCCCATTCATGGCGAATTATGGGTTTCAACCATTCTTGTTGTCCGATTCATTCATGTCTCAGGGTATTCCGGCTTTGGAGGAGCCTCTCCGGCAACTCCGTTCCACGTGGGTGCAGATTCCGGATTGCCTTCATCGGTCTATGCAGTGCCAAAGTTCCAGGCTGATCGTAGGCATCTGCCCGCACCTTCCTACCAGGTTGGTGAGAGAGTTTGGCTGTCCTCCTGCAACTTGAACCTTTGTGTGGCTTCCAATAAACTGGCTCCCCGTTATGTTGGTCCTTTTCGAATACTCTGACGGGTCAATCCTGTGACCTACGCTCTTGACCTTCCTTCTGCAATGCGCATCTCCAATATTTTTCATGTCTCCCTCTTGAAACCATTGGTTTGTAATCGGTTTACCACTGTGTTGCCTCGTCCCCGCCCTATCTTTGTTGACAACCATGAGGAGTATGAGGTCAGCAGCATCATTGACTCTTGTATGTCCAGTGGCTGCGTACAGTATTTGGTTCACTGGAGGGGCTACGGTCCGGAGGAGCGTCCAGGGGTTCCCTCCTCTGATGTTCATGCTCCTGCCCTCCTCCATGCCTTCCATGCCCATTTCCCCAATAAGCCTTTAGTCGTCCTGCGGGGGAGGGGTCATTGAGGGGAGGGTAATGTCAGGGTTTTTTTCCGTGATCTGTTTGCCATGTGCTGCTGGCAGCCATTTTACTCACCTCTCTTCCTGACTCTGGTGCATACTGTTTGATGCGGCTCATTTCATGCACTTGCTTTTATGGCCAGACTGGTGTATATCATCCGTGTGAGACAGGATGCAGTCTCAGAATTGTGATGTCATCACTTCTTATTTAAAGGGCCTCTGTTCAGTATGCTTTGCCCTTGCGTTGTCTCAGACCTTTTTGTGAGAGCTCCTGTGTATTACCTGGCTGTCTGACGTCCCTCCTGGTTCCTGATTGCTGGCTTGTTCCTGACTCTGCTGTTCTCCTTGTTCCTGATTCCAGCTCGTCTGACTACTCGCTTTGGCTCCTGACTCGGCTCGTCTGACTACTAGTTCTGGGTTTGATTCCTGGCTTGTTATTTGACTTGTAAACTTTTTATTATTTTTTGCTATTAATAAAGGTGTGATTATTTTTGCACTTCTTGTCTCAGTCTGATTCTTGGCACCCTGACACCCTGTTTCCAGGTGGACAATATTCTCAACCGGCAGATTCTCACCACATGAAAGATCAAAGAATCCAACAATTTCATTCGAAACAAGCAAACTACATAGACTGTAGTGGGAATCATTCATATCCAAGTCAAGACAGACCTTGTCGGGAACAGACTGACTGAGTCCTGGACCACCACTTCCACCCAACGTCTCCAACTTACCTCATATGATTGGGGTCAGTTCTGGTAAGCAGAAATTACTCTTAATTTGATAATAGGATCTTTTTGAAGAAACTGACTTTAATATCTGTCTGCTAACTGAATTACTAAGTATTTCTGACTGTATTACATGGACATTATTCATCTGTGTGCCATACATATATTATTGATTTTTCAATTTTCTTGTTTACATTTTTTATAGTGACACGGGTACACTACATCAATACTTAGGCAGCACGATCACGATCAAATTGTACAATTCTCATATACGGTAGTATCAATGTCATATATGTCATAGTGACTATATACCATAGAGAATAAGGGAGAATAATTTGTACAAAAAGAAAGTCTGACCAAGATTTTCAATAATAACATTCATTTGACATAACAAATCAACACATAAGTATGTTTAGCACTGGTGCCGTTCCTTTATTCATACATATATATATATATATATATATATATATATATATATATATATATATATATATATTACACACACACACACATATGTGTGTGTGTGTGTATATATATATATATATATACACACACACACACACACACACACACATATACATATACCTATATTGTGACGGATACCCCGGCTACCTCGACTGGGTAGCTCCGCCAAACGGGTCCTGCTTCCTCCCTGCCGACTGCAGCTATGTAGCCGGCAAGTGACCACAGCCTGTAGCCACCCCTGATGCCCGACAGTATCAGTACCCAGGGTCCCACCCTGTGGCAGACTCCAGCTACCCAGACTGGGTAGCTATGCCTGATGATCCTTTCTCTGCCTGGAACAGGCTGCTATGTAGCCCTGGAAAGTAATTTTAGCTGGAGCTCACCCAAATAACTAGACAGACTAGCCTTCAGGTGAACAAGAACTGACTTTATTGTAAAGCATGCACTCCTTTTATACACACAGCTCATCTTGATAACACAAAGGAAAATCCCACTACTTTCCCGCCATTCCCGCCTCTCCAGACTGACCGGCGCCTCCATAGGAGCCACAATCCCACATAATCTCAATAACCTAGGGGTGGCAGTCTCGGTCCCCAGATTTCACAGTCCAAAAATCAGCATGATTCGTTGCTCAGGACCAGAATTACAGTCTGTTGAAGTTATGGGGTTAGGGGTGTCCAAAACCCCTGGTTCCCAAAGGAGCTCCCCTCCGGTAATTTACCCACCTCTTGTCCTCCCTAGGGGCTATTAATCCCCAAAAGAGCGGAGCACTGGGGTAAATGGTTGCTGGAGCGACCAGGGGTAAAGTTAGCGGGTGTCCTGCTGTCCTGTGGCCGACCGGGAGTTCCAGGAGCCTGGACAGCCTGAGAGGGGTTAGGTGGTTGTCTGTTGTGAGGCGGCCGACCGGGAGTTCCAGGAGCCCGGCCAGCCTAGGAGGGTTTTCCTGGTCATACACCAGCTCTTTTCTAAACAAGTTCGGAACACAAAACCATGCAACCAAAATGTTCTTATGCATGATCATACTATCACCATAAACCCTGCTGACAAGGGGGGTGCAATTGTTATACAAAATTATGAAGACTATAAATTAGAGGCCTTACGCCAGTTATCTGACACTCTGACATACAAAAAACTTACATCTAACCCTACACACACTTTCAAAAAGCTTGTTGATAAAACTATAGACTTTGGGTTACAGATGAGCTATTTAACTGTCCAAGAAAGTGAATTTCTCACTATTGATTACCCTAAGACTCCTATATTATATCTCTTACCCAAGATACACAAGTCACTTGTACATCCACCTGGGAGACCAATAGTCTCCACCAGAGATTCTATTTGTTCTAGACTTGCACAATACATTGACTTTCATCTTCAACCTATTGTTAGCAATTCTTTTTCCTATCTACAGGATTCTACCGCCATGATACGCAAACTTAATGACTTTGATACTTTTTCTGAAGACTATATACTTGTGACTATGGATGTTGACAGTCTCTATACTATCATCCCTCCTTTGGGTGGCCTGGAGGCTGTCAGATCCGTAGTCAAAGGTAATCAATATTATACTGGTCCACCATTAGAATTCTTATTAGAATTGATAAAGCATTGTCTCACAAAAAAATATTTTTCTTTTGAAAATTAATTTTACTTACAGACAGCAGGTACGGCCATGGGGTCTAACATGGTCCCTGTATACGATAATATTTACATGCTTTGGTACGAACTTCAGGTCATGAAACCCACACAACATCCCAGTATCAGGATGTATACTAGGTATATAGATTTCTGTTTCTAGTATGGAATGGTAGTATAAATAACCTGTTAGATTGGGTTGAACAGCTAAACAATAAAGCCACCCCTATACGCTTTAAAATGGAGTATGATATGAATCAGATACATTTCTTGGACCTTAATATTTTTAAAGTTAAATCACATCAGAGCATGAGGTTTAGTACATCACTATACACTAAAATTACAGATAGGAACTCATTACTGTTAGCCTCTAGCTATCATCCTCGCCATCAGAAGCGGGGGATCATCTCCTCTCAACTCACGAGAGTAATAAGAAAAAACTCTGAACCTGCATTACGTGAATCACAGCTTGATTCTATGTGTCTTAAATTGGAAGCAAGAAATTATGATAAACATGACAATATTAAGGCAAGACAGGCATTGGAAGCCTCTAGTCAAGAGACTCTCACGATGACAAAGGATGTATCTTACATAGAGGACAAATCACTTAATTTTATCACCACTTTTTCACCTTTACATACTACTGTACAGGAATCTGTTCGGAACAGATGGGATATCCTTGAAACGGATAAAAGTCTTGCTAACTGGAAAGAGAAACCACCCAGATTGGTGTACAAGCGAGCTAAAAATATCAAGGATTTGCTTATGAAAACAGACCCCAAGGATAACTATTAGACCGATACATGGTTACAATCGAGGAAAAAGGGTTGTTACCGTTGTGGTGAATGTGTTACTTGTAACTCAATGCAGACAGGGGACTCTTTTCAACATCCGCACAAAAATAAACGGTACTCTATCCGACATCGCCTGACTTGCAACAGCTCATTTGTCATTTATATATTAATTTGCCCATGTTCTCTATTCTAGGTGGGTAAAATGACCACCCCGTTCAAAGACAGTATGGCCAACCACAGATGTTCTATCAGAGAGGCACTTAAAAAGGAAAATCAGATCTCCCTGTTTCTTGACATTTTGCCTTACACAAGCATAATCTGTCAAGTCTGCGTTGCATGATTATTGACCATTTGCCAATACCAAGGAGGGGAGATGATCGAGCCAAAATGTTATTGCAGTTAGAATCCAGATGGATCTATATGTTGGACACTATGGACCCTTCATTGGCTAAATGACTTTTGGTGCCCTATTCTTATACTTAACAACTACAGAATCCTCTCTCTCATACCAAGGGGGACTTCCATAGTTTTATTTTTTCCTACTTTGTATATATATATATATATATATATATATATATATATATATTCTATTTTTTTCTCTATTTTTGTTTTTCCCTCTGGCTTGCCAGTGTTTTGCTCTGTACATTGCGCTATGTAACCGAGGAGATCCATCACTCCACATGTTCATATAATGGATTATGTACACAGAAAAAAGGTTGAACATCATGTACTATGACCTCAGACCCATTGTTCTCTATACTCTTACAGTGGCACAAATATCTGAATATTTGGGGAGTACCCGCGATTTGTGGGGCATATATTACTTACATCATGTATATATGTGTTAAACACCCTAATTCTTTTTGCTCAATATGGCTACTGACAGCTACGATCCTCTCCAGCTACATTTATGACAACACGAGGGGAGGAGTGAGTGTGCGTCACAGCACGGTCCGCTAGATGTGGAGCTCGTTTTCCGACAACGGCACAGGAGTGCTAGAGGAATTTGGACAGAGAATCTACCTGCCAAGCCTTTCCCATTCACATAGTATGACGGTACATGATTGGCGTTGGTCCCGTTGGGGGCGGCATAAGTGGGCGTGTACAATGACGCTTCAGACTCTTACAGTCCAGTGGTTCGTGAGCTGCGATATTGGAGGGCGGAGCGTAATGAGTATCCTGACGCATATGGCAATTAGCCATGTGCCTGTTCTCTGCCGAAAACAGCTGAGATACTGACGAAGTGAACCGTCCTATCAGTAGCACTGTGGGTGTGGTGGATGCCTTTTGGTTATGGTGCGAAGAGGTTTTGAAACACAGCTGCAATCAACCTCAATCCCAGTCACTATAAATTGGTAAAGAATAGCCAGTGTTTTTATACTTTCTCCGGGACATCACATAGCTTATGTGCCTTCTCAGAAGCAACTCTTTCTCTTTTTGGGACATTTGATAAAGATGCCAGTAAGGCATCGAAACGTCATGTTTATCCCTCTGTTTTAACCCTTTATATGATCAAAAGTTAATTTTTATCTTTTTAAAGACCAGTGAGTGCTGTCTTTTCTCTGGAACATTATTATTATTACACACACATATATATATATATATATATATATATACATACATATATACATATATATATATATATATATATACACACACACATATATATATATATATATATATATATATATATATATATATATATATATATATATATATATGAGGAAGGGGAGCATTCCCCGAAACGTCACCGCAGCTAGCAGCTGATTGGTCATAGGGCGGTCACATAACGCCAGAAACATACGCCTAGCTAACGAGTTTTGTCGGTAAAAACTTGCGGAGCTAACGCTCCTTTTTTTTCTGAGGCTGCGTTAGCCTCAGAAAAGTGAGCGTTGAGCAAAATTTAGCTCCACTTCTCACCTCAATACCAGCGTTGCTTACGGTAGCGGTAAGCTGGAGAAACGTGCTCGTGCACGATTTCCCCATAGGATACAATGGGGCTGAGCTGGCTGAAAAAAAAACTAACACCTGCAAAAAAGCAGCGTTCAGCTCCTAACGCAGCCCCATTGTTTCCTATGGGAAATACTTTCTAAGTCTACACCTAACACCCTAACATGAACCCCGAGTCTAAACACCCCTGACCTTACACTTATTAACCCCTAATCTGCCGTCCTTGCTATCGCTGACACCTACATTATATTAACCCCTAACCTGCCGCTCAGGACACCGCCGCCACCTACATTATCCCTATGAACCCCTAATCTGCTGCCCCCAACATCGCCGACACCTATATTATATTTATTAACCCCTAATCTTCCGCCCCCAACGTCGCCGCCACCTACCTTCAATTATTAACCCCTAATCTGCCGACCAGACATCGCCGCCACTATAATAAATGTATTAACCCCTAAACCGCTGCACTCCCGCCTCGCAAACACTATAATAAATTTTATTAACCCCTAATCTGCCCTCCCTAACATCGCCGCCACCTACCTACAATTATTAACCCCTAATCTGCCGCCCCCAATGTCGCCGCTACTATAATAAAGTTATTAACCCCTAAACCTAAGTCTAACCCCAACACCCCCCTAAGTTAAATATAATTTAAAGAAATCTAAATAAAATTACTATAATTAAATTAATTATTCCTATTTAAAACTAAATACTTACCTATAAAATAAACCATAAGATAGCTACAATATAACTAATAATTACATTGTTAGGGAGGGCAGATTAGGGGTTAATTAAAATTATTATAGTGTTTGCGAGGCGGGAGTGTGGCAGTTTAGGGGTTAATACATTTATTATAGTGGCGGCTATGTCCGGTCAGCAGATTAGGGGTTAATAATTGTAGGTAGGTGGCGGCGACATTGGGGGGGCAGATTAGGGGTTAATAAATATAATGTAGGTGTCAGCGATGTTAAGGGCAGCAGATTAGGGGTTCATAGGGATAATGTAGGTGGCGGCGATGTCCGGTCGGCAGATTAGGGGTTAAATAATTTTATTATAGTGTTTGCAATATGGGGGGGCCTCGGTTTAGGGGTTCATAGGTAGTTTATGGGTGTTAGTGTACTTTTTAGCACTTTAGTTAAGAGCTTTATGTTCCGGCGTTAGCCCATAAAACTCTTAAATACTGACTTTTTTATGCGGTAGGAGTCTTGACAGGAGAGGGTCTACCGTTCACTTCTTCCAAGACTCGTAATACCGGCGTTAGGCAAGTCCCATTAAAAAGATAGGATACGCAATTGACGTAAGGGGATTTGCGGTAGCCAAAAGTCGCGGAAGATAAGTGAGCGGTAGACCCTTTCCTGCCTCACTCGTAATACCAGCGGGCGTTAAAAAGCAGCATTTAGGACCCTTTAATGCTGCTTTTTAAAGCTAATGCAGAACTCGTAATCTAGGCAATAGAGTCTTCAATTTTCATTCCGGACATATTCTCTACCTTTTGGATGAAGGTGTTGTTGGGAGGAGTCTTTCGACCAGCGTACCGGATTGACTTCTGAATGGCCACAGGAGGGTCACGTGATACCGGAAGTACCAAGCCCTAAGCGTGAACGCTGGATTAGCACAAATTTCTATGCGATACAAGCCTCTCTGCTCTTCAGTCCAGCTACGCATCTTGGGTGAGTGAAATCGGAGTTTATCCTCACGCTGTGTCCAATGACCAATTGGTGTTTAATATATCTCGTTTTCATTATATATATATATATATATATATATATATATATATATATATATACACATATACA
The DNA here is from genome assembly GCF_027579735.1 of Bombina bombina. Lineage (NCBI taxonomy): Eukaryota > Metazoa > Chordata > Amphibia > Anura > Bombinatoridae > Bombina > Bombina bombina. Next base: position 775,602,189 of record NC_069502.1, read on the forward strand.
CATACATACACATACATACATACATACACACACACACACATATATATATACACACACACATATGTATTTACCTACACACACACACATATATATATATATATATATATATATATATATATATATATATATATATATATATATATATAAAAGGGGTGGAGGAATCTGCATGTATATTAAACCTAACCTTAAACCTACAATAAGGGAAGATATTTATGATACAAGTGACAATGTAGAGACCCTGTGGGTTGAAATAAAGAGTGGGGGGAATAATCCTAAAAAAATTACTATTGCTAGAAACATGCTACAAGCCCCCTAACATTAGTGACCTGAAGGAAACTCAACTACTAATGAAAATAGGTAAGGCTGCTAATAACAGTGCTGTAATTATGGGAGATTTTAACTACCCTGATATAAACTGGGCCAATGAAACTAGTAATTCTCAGGGATAACTTCTTGTCACAATTAATAGAGGAGCCAACTAGGAGTAACGCTATATTGGATTTAGTGCTATCAAACAATACAGATATAATATCAAACATAGAAGGCAAAGAACATTTGGGTAAGAGTGATCATAACATGGTCACATTTGAAATCTCTTTTCATATTCAGTGTCTTAAAGGTTTAACTAAGACTTTTAACTTCAAAAAAGCAAAATTCAACGATGTAAGGAAATCATTAAATAATATAAGTTGGGACAATGTATTCTCTAATAAAAAAAATACAGAGGATAAATGGATAATATTTAAAACTTTGTTAAATAAATATACATATCAACAAATACCATATGGTTATAAAAATCAAAATCAAAAATCAAAGCCGTTGTGGATAAAATAAAATGTGTTAAGAGAAATTAGGAAAAAATGTAGGTCATTTAAATTATTCAAAGAAAATAGTACAGACTCAACATACAATATTTATAAGGAATGTAACAATGCATGCAAAAAAGCAATTAAATTAGCAAAAAGTTTAAATAAAAAATTAATTGCAAAGGATTCTAAGTCTAACCCTAAAAGGTTCTTTAAGTACATAAATAGCAACAAATCTAAGAAGGATAATATAGGTACATTAAAATGCAGGGGAGGGTAGCATGATAAATAATGACAGGGAGAAGGCTGAGGTACTAAACCAGTTTTTTTCTTTAGTATACACAAGAGAGGAACCATTGGATGATACTTTGGAACAAAATAGAACATGCCAGTCATTACCATTAACTGGGTTATGTTTAGAGGATATCAGGAAAAAACTGGATAATATTAAGGTAAATAAAACTCCAGGCCCAGATGGAATACACCCAAGGGTGTTAAGGGATTTTAGCACTATTATAGACAAACCTCTACTCTTAATTTTTCAAGACTCATTATCCTCAGGCATGGTACCCCAGGATTGGCGTAAAGCTGATGTGATGCCATTCTTCAAAAAGGGATCCAGGAAGCTATAGACCAGTCAGTCTGACATCAATAGTGGGGAAGATATTTGAAGGGATTATAAGGGATTATATTGATGAGCATATTAGATTATGAGTTCTAATCAGCATGGTTTTAGGAGAAATAGATCATGTCAAACTAATCTAATTAGATTCTACGAGGAAGTAAGTAAAAATATAGATAAAGGGGAATCAGTTGATGTGATATACTTCGATTTTGCAAAGGCATTTGATGACAGTGCCACATGAGAGATTAATGCACAAAATTAAGGGACTGGGAATAGCTGAAAATGTTAGCTCATGGATAAATAACTGGATAAAAGATAGGGAGCAACGGGTAGTAGTAAATGCATCATACTCAGAATGGACAAAGGTAATCAGTGGAGTCCCCCAGGGATCAGTACTGGGCCCCGTTCTTTTTAATATTTTTATAAATGACTTGGAGCAAGGATTAATTGGCGACATCTCTATTTTTGCAGATAATACTAAGTTAAGTAAGATTATTAGGTCAGAGCAGGATGAACTTTCATTACAAAGGGATCTGCAAAAATTAGAAGTATGGGCAAGTAAATGGAAAAAGTAAATTTATGCTTACCTGATAAATTGATTTCTTTTACAATATGACGTATATCCTTACTTGTGGGATATTAACCTCCTGCTAACAGGAAGTGGCAAAGAGCACCACAGCTGTATATATAGCCCCTCCCTTCCCCTCCACCTCCAGTCATTTGGCCGAAGGTTATAGGAAGAGAAAAGGAAAGGCTAAAAGGTGTAGAGGTGACTAAAGTTTACAAAAAATATAAAGAAAAAACTGTCTTAAAAGAACAGGGTGGGCCGTGGACTCGTCATATCGTAAAAGAAATCAATTTATCAGGTAAGCATAAATTTACTTTTCTTTTACAAAGATATGACGAGTCCACGGATTTTATCCTTACTTGTGGGAAACCAATACCAAAGCAATAGGACACGGATGAAAGGGAGGGGCAAGACAGGAACCTAAACGGAAGGCACCACTGCTTGAAGAACCTTTCTCCCAAAAATAGCCTCAGAAGAAGCAAAAGTATCAAATTTGAAAAATTTGGAAAAAGTATGAAGGGACGACCAAGTCGCAGCCTTACAAATCTGTTCAACAGATGCATCGTTTTTAAAAGCCCATGTGGATGCCACAGCCCTAGTAGAATGAGCCGTAATTCTTTCAGGAGGCTTTCTGAGTATGCCTCTCGGGGGTGGGCTACATGGCCATCATGATTACCCTCACCAAAATATAACAACAATACCTGCGTGCAGGGAACCATGGTAAGGTTACTTCCTTTCGCAAAATCGAGTATAACAGTTGCAGGCAGAGGTTCTGACCCTGCATTATGGCTGCACCTCTCCCTAAAAGAGGCATGCGTTACAGAGTCTGTGGGCATGTATGCAAAGAGCTTGCCTGCCTAAAAGGAGCAGCATGGCAGTACAGGTCGTTCTCCTTCAGCCGTTTTATACGCTGTCCCACGGCCACAACCCTCAACAGCCACAACAGAATGAAACACCACATATGCCATCCTTTTGAACAATAGAGTACAGGTATGGCATTGATTTTAGTTACACGGCAATATTTATTATGAACCGTGAAATTGAAAACAAAAACAGGATTGGACACCCAGTACAGTACAGGTCGTTCTCCTTCGGCCTTTTTAGAAGAGTGTTGATGAGTACAGGTACATCATTGATTTTAGAAACCCAGAGATAATTTTTGGCAAATGGGAAATAGAAAAAACATTCATTGGACACCCAGTACACTTCTTTATCCTTAGGCCTTTTTATGAGAGGGTCCCGGACCCTCAACAGAAACGACAGCAGGAAAGAGGACATATGGCATCCTTTTGAACAATAGATGACAGCTAAGGCATTGATTTTAGAAACCCATAGATAATTTTTTTGCAACTGTGAAATTAAAAAAAACATTGATTGCACACCCAGTACACTTCTTTATCAGTAGATCTTTTTATAAGAGGGTCCCGGACCCTCAACAGAAACAACAGCATGAAAGAGGACATATGGCATCCTTTTGAACAATTGATTACAGTTAAGGCATTGATTTTAGAATCCCTGAGATAATTGTTATGAACAGGGAAATAGAAAAAAAAATTATTGGACACCCAGTACACTTCTTTATCCTTAGGCCTTTTTATAAGAGGGTCCCGGACCCTCAACAGAAACGACAGCAGGAAAGAGGACATATGGCATCCTTTTGAACAATTGATTACAGTTAAGGCATTGATTTTATAATACCTGAGATAATTTATATGAACAGGGAAATAGAAAAAAACATTGATTGGATACCAAGTACACTTTATCCTTAGGCCTTTTTATAAGAGGGTCCCGGAGCCTCAACAGAAACAACAGCATGAAAGAGGACATATGGCATACTTTTGAACAATTGATTACAGTTAAGGCATTGATTTTAGAATCCCTGAGATAATTTATATGAACAGGGAAATAGAAAAAAAAATTGATTGGACACCCAGTACACTTCTTTATCCTTAGGCCTTTTTATAAGAGGGTCCCGGAGCCTCAACCGAAACAACAGCATGAAAGAGGACATATGGCATCCTTTTGAACAATTAATTACAGGTAAGGCATTGATTTAAGAATCCCTGAGATAATTTATATGAACCGGGAAATAGAAAAAAACATTGATTGGACACCCAGTACACTTCTTTATCCTTAGGACTTTTTATAAGAGGGCCCGGACCATCAACAGAAACAACTGCAGGAAAGAGGACATATGGCATCCTTTTGAACAATAGATGACGGGTAAGGCATTGATTTTAGAAACCCAGAGATAATTTGTTGCAACTGGGAAATAAAAAAAAACATTGATTGGACACCCAGTACACTTCTTTATCCTTTTGCCATGTTATAAGAGGGTCCCGGACCCTCAACAAAAACAAGAGCAGGGAGATGGGCATAGGAGTACAAGGGAGTGTGACAATAATAATGTGAAGGGGAAGATTGCGGAGTTGTGGCATTTTGAATTTGTTATCGTGGGAAGTACCTGCAATGACCTTGCTCTGGTGAATCCATATCGCAAATGTCTTTTTTAAGGCACTGTTTGTCTATTTTTTGAATATCAGCATTTGGTAAATGAAGCGTGACTTAAGGCTGGTGAGAACCGACCTTTCTTCTTGCTGTTTGAAAATGTTGTGGCTCTGGACAAACATGTGAATAAGGGGCCATCTGCCATATTCTGCATGCAACCCCTTTGATGATTGATGCTAAAAATGTGTCACCTGCAAGCAGAGATTGTTACTTCTGTCTAAATCTTCTTGTTATGGACAGGCCACTGTTTCCCACAGCAAGTCATAAGCTTGAACTACAAGATTGTCTTGAGTATTGTACGTCCTGTGGTGCACAGAGATGGAGAGGATTTTTGGTTTCCCTGTAAACTACACAGATGTATCCAACATCACCAGAAACACAAGACAGCGACTCTTGGGAAGTTCCTGGAGTGTTCCGGTAGCCATCTCTTTGCGCCCTGAAAGGAATACTTTATCAGTGTTTTTGTAGACATTTGACATCAGATTTGGAGACTGTGGTGACGCACATTTTATTTACTGTTGTTCAAGCTGTGGCAATTTCTATTGGCATTACAAAGAAAGATTTGGAGAGGTGACGCACATTTTATGCAAGCTGTGGCAATTGCAATTTGCAGTGAAAAGAATCTGCTAACAACCACTACCTAGGACCACGCCTGACTCCTGAAGTCATGCTTCAGTTAGTAACTCAAGTTAAATTAAATTAATTTTTTTATTATTATTATTATGCTCAGCAGATTCAAAACATACCATTCTTCTAGTCATATCACACGACATGTCAAAATGTTGCATGGAAAATGGCAGTGTGCAAAGTCATAATCTTAGTGAACCTATAAGTGCATTCAATTTTGTAAAATAAACAAAAATACCGAGAATTTTTTTTTTTAAAAAAAGGAAAGAGGACATATGGCATCCTTTTGAACAATAGATTACATTTAAGGCATTGATTTTAGAAACCCAGAGATAATTTGTTGCAACCGGGAAATCTAAAAAAACATTGATTAGACACCCAGTACACTTATTTATCCTTAGGCCTTTTTATAAGAGGCTCCAGGACCCTCAACAAAAACAGCAGCAGGAAAGAGGACATATGGCATCCTTTTGAATAATAGATTACAGGAAAGGCATTGATTTTAGAAACCCAGAGATAATTTGTTGCAACCGGGAAATCTAAAAAAACATTGATTAGACACCCAGTACACTTATTTATCCTTAGGCCTTTTTATAAGAGGCTCCAGGACCCTCAACAAAAACAGCAGCAGGAAAGAGGACATATGGCATCCTTTTGAATAATAGATTACAGGAAAGGCATTGATTTTAGAAACCCAGAGATAATTTGTTGCAACCGGGAAATCTAAAAAAACATTGATTAGACACCCAGTACACTTATTTATCCTTAGGCCTTTTTAGCAGAGGCTCCAGAACCCTCAACAAAACCAGCAGCAGGAAAGAGGACATATGGCATCCTTTTGAAAAATAGATTACAGGAAAGGCATTGATTTTAGAAACCCAGAGATAATTTGTTGCAACCGGAAATTTGAATAAAAAAAATGATTCGATGGACACCCAGTACACTTCTTTCTCCTTAGGCCTTTTTATAAGAGGGTCCAGGACCCTCAAACAAAACACCAGCAGGAAAGAGGACATATGGCATCCTTTTGAACAATAGAGTACAGGTACAGCATTGATTTTACAAACCCAGAGATAATTTTGGGCAAATGGGAAATAGAAAAATACATTGAGTGGACACCCAGTACACTTCTTTCTCCTTAGGCCTTTTTATAAGAGGATCCAGGACCCTCAAACAAAACACCAGCAGGAAAGAGAACATATGGCATCCTTTTGAACAATAGAGTACTGGTACAGCATTGATTTTAGAAACCCAGAAATAATTGTTTGGAAACGTGAAATTGCCCAAAAAACCATACTTGGACACCCACTCCAGGTCGTTCTCCTTCAGCCTTTTTATAAGAGGGTCCAGCACCCTCAACAGAAACAACTGCAGGAAAAACCACCACATATGCCATCCTTTTGCATAAGCGAGTACAGGTATGGCATCCATTTTAGAAACCCGGAGATAATTTAGAGGAACCGGGAACATTTTTCTAAAAATTTGCTGGGGCACCCATTACAGGTCATTCTCCTTCAGCCTTTTTATACCATGGGCCACGACCCGCAACAGGCACAACAGCATGAAACACCACATATGCCACCCTTTTGCACAATAGAGTACAGGTATGGCATAGATGGAACACAGAGATAATTTAGAGCAACCAAGAGACGGATAAAGATGCTTGGTCGGTCCTCCTCCTTCAAATTTGGGGCACTGCGCGTTCAATGTAATGGTCCACCAGATATGAGTGGTGTGCTAAGTTGTACTATTCGTAACACCAAATTACTTCCATTGTCAGAAACAACCTTGCCAATCTCCAGTTGGTGCGGAGTCAGCCACTGATCCTCCTGTGCGTTCAGGGCGGTCAGGAGTGCTGGTGCGGTGTGACTCTCCGCTTTCATGTAAGTCAACCCCAAGACGGCGTGACACTGCCGTACCCGGGATGTAGCATAGTACCTGGGGAGCTGGGGGGGGTGCCATAGATGTGGAGCAAGACGCCGAAGTTGAAGAGGACTCAGCCGAGGAAGAGGTTATGGAAGAGGATGGATTAGGAGGAGTAGAGGAGGTAGCAGCAGGCCTGCCTGCAAGTCGTTGCAGTGTCACCAACTCTTCTGCAGAGCCACGCATTCCATGCTTGTCAGAAGTCAGCAGGTTTACCCAATGCGCAGTGTAGGTGATATACCTGCCCTGACCATGCTTTGCAGACCAGCTATCCGTGGTCATATGGACCCTTGCCCCAACGCTGTGTGCCAGACATGCCATAACTTCCTTTCTCACAACAGAGTACAGGTTGGGGATTGCCTTTTGTGAAATGAAATTTCTGCCAGGTACCTTCCACTGCGGTGTCCCAATAGATACAATTTTTTTGAAAGCATCAAACTCCACCAGCTTGTATGGTAAAAGCTGGCAGGCTAAGAGTTCAGACAAGCCAGCTGTCAGATGCCGGGCAAGGGGGTGACTGAGAAATTGGCTTCTTACGCTCAAACATGTCCTTGACAGACAGCTGACTGTGGGCAGATGACCAGGAACTGCTACGTAAGAGAGACTCAGTGGAGGATGGTTGAGAGGGGGCAAGGAGGACAGCACTGGTTGACATGGCTGAAGATGCTGGAGCAGGAGGAGGAGGGCGGCATTAACTTTGTGTGCTGCTTCTACTCATGTGTTCTTCCCATCGGCCTTTGTGATGGGAGACCATGTGCCTTCGCAAAGCAGTTGTACCTAGGTGGGTGTTGGACTTTTGGCACAGGTTGCAAATGGCATCGCTGTTGTCAGAGGCAGACACACAAAAACATGCCACACTGCTGAGCTCTGCGATGACGGCATTCTAGTGGTGGCAATAGCATGCGTTGATGGGCGTCGGCGTGCTGTCTGGCTGACCCCGGGTGCCGATGCATGCTGTCTGACTGTGCCACTAGCTCCTTGAGACGACCTCCCCATGCTTCCAAATTGTCTCCTCCTCTCTGTCTCCCCATCTGAACTTTCCCCCTCTTCTTCTTCTCTTCTAGCAGGCACCCACGTGACATCCACCGACACATCATCATCAACCGCTTCACTTGTATCTGACACATCAAGAAAGGAAGCAGCAGCGGGTACAACATCATCATCATCACACCGTACCTCCATGTCGGTAATGCTGCCTGACTGAGACTGATCACTATTATCTACATCCTCTGTCAATGATGGTTGCGCATCACTCATTTCTTCCAACTGATGTGTCAATAACTCCTGTGACAGATCAAGTGAAGCGGCTGTGGTGCTAGTGTTGGTGGTGGCGACAGGCGGGCGAGTGGCACTGGTCACTTGAGACCTGCCCAAAGCACAGCTGGACGTAGATGGTGCGTCAAGGTTAGGAGGACTAGCAGCGGAAGCTGAAGAAGATTGGGTGTCCTGTGTTAGCCATTCAACTAGGTCCTCCTCAGAACTTTTCGCGTCCCCCCTGGCACCCGGCGTCTGAACACTGTGCATATTTGTAGGGTCTAAAGGAATCACAGTACCACGACTACAGAACCTGCGGGGTGGCCTGCCTCTGCCTGTCTATTTTTTTAAAATGGACACTTACAATACTATTACACCAATTATATGAGTAGTGGCACTGTGCAAGTGGGCACAGTATACGCTGTGAGACTGAAAACAACAAAAAAGACAGATGTTTTAAAAATCACAAATTGTTAATTTTTTAAAATATTAAAAGTACTGTGACAACAAATATGATTGTTGGCACTAGTTGGCAAATGGGCCTGTCTGGCACACATGCTGGGAGAAAGGAAACTGCAATTCAATGGCACTAGGAGACTGAAGAATCACAGTCAAAACAGTTATGATGAACAAAAATTCCAATCCTGTTACAATAAATATGATTGGTGGCACTAATTGGCTAGTTGGGACTGGCACACAGGCAGGCAGGAGGAAAATGCAATTCAAGGGCACTAGTAGACTGCAGATTGACAGTCAAAACAGTGATGATTGACAATTTTTGCAATACTGTTAAAAGAAATATGATTGCTGGCACTAATTTGATAGTTGGGCCTGGCACACAGGCTGGCAGGCAGGAGGAAAGTGCAATTCAATGGCACGAGCAAACTGAGGATTCAGAACAACAATCAAATTTTTTTTAATTTTAATTAGTAACAATACTGTGACAACAATTATGATTGGTGTAAATAGTTGGCAAGACGGCCTGGCACACAGGCTGGCAGGCAGGAGGTAAATGCAATTCAAGGACACTAGGAGACTGAATACTGATTGCTGGCACTAATTTGATAGTTGGGCCTGGCACACAGGCTGGCAGGCAGGAGGAAAGTGCAATTCAATGGCACGAGCAAACTGAGGATTCAGAACAACATTCAAAATTTTTTTAATTTTAATTAGTAACAATACTGTGACAACAATTATGATTGGTGTAAATAGTTGGCAAGACGGCCTGGAACACAGGCTGGCAGGCAGGAGGAAAGTGCAATTCAATGGCAAGAGCAAACTGAGGATTCAGAATAATCAAAAAAAATTATTTTTAATTAATAACAATACTGTGACAACAAATATGATTGCTGGCACTAATTGGCTAGTTGGGCTGGCTGGCAGGCAGGAGGTAAATGCAATTCAAGGACACTAGGAGACTGAATACTGATTGCTGGCACTAATTTGATAGTTGGGCCTGGCACACAGGCTGGCAGGCAGGAGGAAAGTGCAATTCAATGGCACGAGCAAACTGAGGATTCAGAACAACAATTACCAAAAATCTAATTTTTAACTATTAAGAATACTGTGACAACAAATATGATTGGTGTATATATTTTGAAAGTCGGCCTGGCACACAGGCTGGCAGGCAGGAGAAAAGTGCAATTCAATGGCACGAGCAAACTGAGGATTAAGAACAATCAAATTTTTTTTAATTTTAATTAGTAACAATACTGTGACAACAATTATGATTGGTGTAAATAGTTGGCAAGACGGCCTGGCACACAGGCTGGCAGGCAGGAGGTAAATGCAATTCAAGGACACTAGGAGACTGAATACTGACAGTCAAAACAGTGATGATTGACAATTTTTGCAATACTGTTAAAAGAAATATGATTGCTGGGAATAATTGGCTAGGTGGGCCTGGCACACAGGCTGCAAGGCAGGAGGAAAGTGCAATTCAATGGCACGAGCAAACTGAGGATTCAGAACAACAATTACCAAAAATTTAAATTTTTAATTATTAAGAATACTGTGACAACAAATATGATTGGTGTAAATATTTTGAAAGTCGGCCTGGCACACAGGCTGGCAAGCAGGAGGAAAATGCAATTCAATGGCACTAGGAGACTGAATATTTGCAGTCCAAAAAATTATGATTTTTAATTTTTTATATACTGTTACAAGAATTATGATTGGTGCCACTAATTGGCTAGTTGGGCCTGGAAAACACGCTGGCAGGCAGGAGGAAAGTGCAATTCAATGGCACAAGCAAACTGATGAATCACAAGAGAACAATTTTGAATTTTAAAGATTAACAATACTGTTACAACAACTAGGATTGGTGGCACTAAGTGGCTAGTTTGGGCCTGGCACACAGGCTGCCAGGCAGGAGGAAAATGCAATTCAATGGCACTAGGAGACTGAATATTTGCAGTCCAAAAAATTATGATTTTTAATTTTTTATATACTGTTACAAGAATTATGATTGGTGCCACTAATTGGCTAGTTGGGCCTGGAAAACACGCTGGCAGGCAGGAGGAAAGTGCAATTCAATGGCACGAGCAAACTGAGGATTCAGAACAACAATTACCAAAAAATTAAATTTTTAATTATTAAGAATACTGTGACAACAAATATGATTGATGTAAATATTTTGAAAGTCGGCCTGGCACACAGGCTGGCAGGCAGGAGAAAAGTGCAATTCAATGGCATGAGCAAACTGAGGATTAAGAACAACAATCAAAAATGTTTTATTTTTAATTGGTAACAATACTGTGACAACAATTATGATTGGTGTAAATAGTTGGCAAGACGGCCTGGCACACAGGCTGGCAGGAAGGAGGTAAATGCAATTCAAGGACACTAGGAGACTGAATACTGACAGTCAAAACAGTGATGATTGACAATTTTTGCAATACTGTTAAAAAAAATATGATTGCTGGGAATAATTGGCTAGGTGGGCCTGGCACACAGGCTGCAAGGCAGGAGGAAAGTGCAATTCAATGGCACGAGCAAACTGAGGATTCAGAAAAACAATTACCAAAAATTTTAATTTTTAATTATTAAGAATACTGTGACAAGAAATATGATTGGTGTAAATATTTTGAAAGTCGGCCTGGCACACAGGCTGGCAGGCAGGAGGAAAATGCAATTCAATGGCACTAGGAGACTGAATATTTGCAGTCCAAAAAATTATGATTTTTTAATTTTTTATATACTGTTACAAGAATAACACGCTGGCAGGCAGGAGGAAAGTGCAATTCAATGGCACGAGCAAACTGATGAATCACAAGCGATCAATTTGGAATTTTAAAGATTAACAATACTTTTACAACAACTAGGATTGGTGGCACTAATTGGCTAGTTTGTGCCTGGCACACAGGCTGGCAGGCAGGAGGAAACTGCAATTCAATGGCACTAGTAGACTGAATATTTGCAGTCCAAAATTTTATTTTTCCTTGCGAGTCTATTATTATCGAGTTGCAATATAATCTAATGATATTCAAGACTCTTAAGACTTCTAAGTTGATAGTAGGGCTAACAGCAATCCGCTAACACATATAACTGTACTCACAGTAATTTTCACAGGCTCCCCACATTTTAAATAATCTGAAATTTACTAGTATATACTGAACGGCATTTCTGATATTATTAAAAGGGAGAATTTAAGTGACAACACTGACACCTAGTGGGGATTTAATTTAATACATAGCATCAACATTATTATAACTGGTTCAGGCAAAATTGGAGCCAAACATCCACTATTAGTCAAATAGTGTTTGGAGCTTGTAACAATAAGTTCAAGATATTTAGTAAATTAATCCAATCCTCTGCAATACCAGGCAATGCCTTTTTACTATAACAAATATAGGAGCCAAAATCAGTCACTATCTATTAACTGATAAATTGCAGTTACCTGGAAAAATACGATTTGTAGGTCATATTAAGGTTGGCGACATCCTCTCAGATATAGTGCTCCACTTTAATGGGAATATAGGGTGAAGGGTAGCAATACTCACTTCGCTCTAACTCTAACATTACATTAGACGATTGACTTCTGAGCAACCCAAGAACCTACACTAGTAAACTATCTACTCAGATCTCAAGATAAACCAGTGATCATGCTATGTAATGAAACATTAAACTATAGATAAGTCTATCACTATAGTTCATAACTCATATGTTACAAGCTTAGTCCTATTGAGAATTCAATTAATAAAGAAAACAATCTCAACAGCAGACGATAATTTTAAAAGTTTTTGTCTTTGTGTGTTTGTAATATATTTTAATAATTTTGAATAAAAGTTAAATTTTAATATTCTAGCTCTGAACTCCACCTAGGAGTCTCATCAAAGTCAATATCAACAAAAATTATATCTCAGGAATGTGAGTGCTAATCAGATGTACAGTTTTTGTCAGTATAATACTGATTTGTCCTAGCTATCAGAATCATTGACGCTCTCTCCTGTTTGATTCGAGCAATCACGCATGGGAGGCGAGGAAACAGTGGAAACACATAAGCTAGGCTGAACAACCAAGGCACTGCCAAGGCATCTATCAATTCGGCCTGAGGATCCCTTGACCGGGATCCAGATCTTGGAAGCTTGGCATTTTGTCGAGATGCCATCAAATCCAACTCTGGTTTGCCCCATCTGAAAATCAATGAGGCAAATACCTCCGGGTGAAGTTCCCACTCCCCCGGATGAAAAGTCTGTCGACTTAGAAAATCTGCTTCCCAGTTCTCTACTCCTGGGATGTAAGATCGCTGACAGATGACAAGAGTGGGCCTCCGCCCAACGGATTATCTTGGATACTTCTATCATCGCTAAGGAACTCCTTGTTCCCCCCTGATGATTGATATATGCCACAGTCATAATGTTGTCCGACTGGAATCTGATGAAGCGAATTGAAAATTGCCCTCAGTTCCAGAATATTGATTGGAAGAAGAGACTCCACTTGAGTCCAAACACCCTGAGCCTTCAGGGAGTACTAAACTGCACCCCAGCCCAGAAGGCTAGCATCCGTTGTCACTATCACCCAGGAGGGTCTGCGGAAACAAGTCCCTTGGGACAGATGATCCAGCAACAACCACCAAAGAAGAGAGTTTTTGGTCTCTTGATCCAGATTTATCTGAGGAGATAAGTCTGCATAATCCCCATTCCACTGTCCAAGCATGCACAGCTGTAGTGGTCTGAGATGAAAGCGAGCAAACGGAACTATGTCCATTGCCGCTACCATCAATCAAATTACCTACCTACACTGAGCCACTGATGGTCGAGGAATGGACTGAAGTGCTCGGCAAGTATTTAGAATCTTTGATTTTCTGACCTCTGTCAGAAATATTTTCATGGCTACCGAGTCTATCAGAGGTCCCAAGAAAGGAACCCTCATCTGTGGAACAAGTGAACTCTTCTCTATGTTCACCTTCCAGCCGTGAGTTCTCAGAAAAGACAACACAGTGTCAGTGTGAGATTTTGTCAGATGATATGTTGACGCCTGAATCAGAATATCATCCAGATAAGGCGCCACCGCTATGCCTCGCGGTCTGAGAACCACCAAAAGAGACCCTAGAACCTTTGTGAAGATTCTTGGTGCTGTAGCCAACCCGAAAGGGAGAGCCACGAACTGAAAATGTTTGTCCAAGAAGGCAAACCTTAGAAACTGATGATGATCCTTGTGAATTGGAATATGAAGGTAAGCATCCTTCAAGTCCACGGTAGTCATATATTGACCCTCCTGGATCATTGGTAAAATTGTTCGTATTGTCTCCATCTTGAAATATGGAACTGTTAGAAATTTGTTTAGACACTTGAGGTCTAAGATGGGTCTGAACGTTCCCTCTTTATTGGGAACCACAAATAGGTTTGAGTAACACCCCTGTCCCTGTTCAAATTTTGCGACTGGACAAATTACTCCCATAGTTGAAAGGTCTTTTACACAGCGTAAGAACGCCTCTCTTTTTATCTGGTTTGCAGATAACTTTGAAAGATGAAATCTCCCTCTTGGGAGAAAGTCCTTGAATTCCAATTGATAACCATGGGTCACTATTTCTAGTGCCCAGGGATCCTGAACATCTCTTACCCAAGCCTGAGCAAAGAAAGAGAGTCTGCCCCCTACTAGATCCGGTCCCGGATCGGGGGCCACCCCTTCATGCTGTCTTAGGAGCAGCAGCAGGCTTTTTGCATTGTTTACCCTTATTCCAGTTCTGATTGGGTCTCCAGACTGACTTAGCTTGGGGAAAATTCCCTTCCTGCTTTGAGGAAGAAGAAGAAGCGGGGGTCCTCCTTTAAAGTTTAGAAAGGAACGAAAATTATTCTGTTTACCCCTCATTTAACCGACTTATCCTGAGGTAGGGCATGGCCTTTACCTCCTGTAATATCAGAAATGATTTCCTTCAATTCTGGCCCAAAAAGAGTCTTACCTTTAATGGGAATAGCTAAAAGCTTATGTTTTGATGACACATCAGCAGACTAAGATTTGAGCCACAATGCTCTACGTGCTAAAATAGCAAATCCTGCATTCTTTGCCACTAATTCAACAATTTGAAAAGCGCCATCAGTAAGAAAAGAATTAGCTAGCTTGAGAGCCTTAATTCTATCTAAAATGTAATCTAATGGAGTCTCAACCTTAAGAGACTCTTCTAGAGCCTCAAACCAAAAAGCTGTTGCAGTAGTTACTGGAACAATGCAAGCAGTAGGTTGTAAAAGAAACCCCTGATTAACAAATAATTTCTTTAATAGACCCTCTAATTTCTTATCCATAGGGTCTTTGAAAGCACAACTATCCTCAATGGGTATAGAAGTACGCTTAGCTAGGGTAGATATAGCTCCCTCTACCTTAGGGACCATTTGCCAAGAGTCCCGAATGGTATCTGATATGGAAAACATTTTCTTAAAATTAGGAGGGGGACAAAAATGGTATACCTGGTCTATCCCATTCCTTTTTAATAATTTCCCAAATTCTCTTAGGAACCGGAAAAACATCAGTGTAAGTAGGTACTTCCAAATATTTATCCATTTTACACAATTTCTCTGGAGGAATCACAATAGGGTCACAATCATCCAGAGTCGCTAAAACCTCCCTAAGTAACAGGCGGAGGTGTTCAAGCTTAAATTTAAATGACATAGTGTCCAAATCTGTCTGAGGTAAAACATTCCCTGAATCTGAAATTTCACCCTCAGACAGTAATTCCCTGATCCCCAACTCAGAGCACTGAGAGGGAACATCGGAAATAGCTAATAAAGCATCAGAGGATTCAGTATTTACATTAACCTCTTAAGGACATATGACGGAATTTTTCCGTCATAAAACAATTGAGCAAACTGAAAGCTGTGTCCTTAAAGGGTTAATACACTTGGGGAGAATTAGATGGCATATCCTGATTCTCTTCAGACTGAGAATCATCCTTAGGCACACGTTCTTGACCTAATATATGGTCTTTACAATGTAAGGCTTTTTCAGTACAAGAGTTACACAATGTTAGAGGGGGTTGCACAATAGCTTCTAAGCACATAGAACAATGAGATCCTCAATGTCAGACATGTTGAACAGACTAGTAATACACACAAAAGTCGTTTAAACACTCATTTATTGCATAAAATAAACTTTAGAAAGAACGTGTACTGCGCTTTTAAGAAAAGAAAAAGTGAACAATTTTTCCAAAATGCTCAAAAAAACGTTAAATTATCTCAAAATTTAACCTAATATCATTGGTTTATCCAAAAATTACTTCACCCTGAAGCAAGGGCAGAAAATAAGGCTCTAAAGTACTTATATCAATAATAAGTCATTTGATAAACAAAAAAAAAATACCCTCTGCATCTCGCCACAGCTCTGCTGTAGCGCCTACCTGCCCCCAGGGTACTTCAAAATAACTTTCAAACACTTCAGAGCAGCTTGCATAGTCCAGGAGCCACCGGAGTTACTGCTTGCTGCTGCCTAGCCTGAAGGAAGTGCGCCCAAACACAACCGCATGGAAAGCGGTTTCACACCTAAGTTTTAAACAGCTAATGCCTACAACCCCTCAAAAGCACCAGTAAACAAACATATGCATGACAGAAATAAAAACGTTATATATCGTTTTCTTTTTTCTTTTGAATGCCCATAGTGTCACACAAAGCACATAAGTCAACCATTAAAGTGAAGGTAAATTTTCAATACCATCAAGACATGAAAACATATTTTACTATTACCCCAACTTAATCGCTAACTTTTTGGCTGATTTTTTAATTTTATTTCTGCATTATCTATATTTCTAACTCCCTACCGTTGCGATGCGCGACTCCTCCCACATACCTTTTCCTCCTTTCCTTGTCTTTGACGTATAGAGCGGTCCCACCCGCTTTCTACGTATGCCTAAAGCGCGTTCACTAGGCTACGTGAAACAGCGCATGCAACATTCAGTGATCTCACTGTCTTCTGCGCACGCGCATATTACAAACCCTATCCCAACCGCGCATGCGTTAAATTAAATTCTAAACGTCTAATGGGTATTCAGAGATATTGAGAATACGCATGCGCAAAACGTGAGCGCGCGTAGATGCCGAGAAGAAGCTTAAAACAATGGCGCTTGCGCACAGGATAGAGTGAGCTGATGACGTGCACTGACGGCCGCCTAACGGCCAGAATTTCAGTTGGCTGATTCAGCCAACGTGATCAACAGCCAAAAAAAAAAAAAAAAAACGGGTTGCATTTGTGAACATTCACAAATGAATTAATAACAGCGATAACTTGATTTATAATGTTATTTATAAAGAATGATGAATGAAACTCATATTTATTTTTTAAAAGGAATGATATCCTGGATTGACATTAGGGTAAGTTTATTTCACTTTAAATAAAATCAGGGACTCTAGTAATACCCTTTATATAAACTAGGAATACTGCTTACCCCATTCCCATACAGGGAAATAACTGCAAGCCAGTTCTGACATATCAAGTCTCCTCAGAAAAAAAGGCTGCACATACCTTAATGCTGCTTGTAGCATGAAAACCGGTCTCCACACTGAAGATGTCTCATGGTTACCTTCAGAAGTCTTGTGGGAACCAGCATGGATCTTAGTTACAACTGCTAAGATCATCAACCTCAGGGCAGAAATCTTTTTACATGGCCCCCAGAGGAAAATAGTACTCACCGGTACCATTTAAAATAAACTTCTTGATTGAAGAAACTAAAACTAACACCTCACTTTACCATGTCCTGTTAGCAGGAGGTTAATATCCCACAAGTATGGATGAAATCCGTGGACCTGTCATATCTTTGTAAAAGAAATTAGATTTAATACGGGAAAATGCAAGGTTCTACATTTTGGAAGTAAAAATAAGCAGGCAACGTATTTTTTAAATAGGATAAGATTTAGCCAAATAGAGGAGGAAATGGATTTGGGAGTAGTAATAGATAACAAGCTAAAGATGGGTGCACAATGCAGGGCAGCAGCTTCAAAGGCTAATAAGATACTAGCATGTATTAAAAGAGGCATTGATTCAAGAGAAGAAAGCATAATTCTGTCACTATATAAAGCCCCGGTAAGACCTCACCTTGAGTATGGAGTGCAGTTCTGGGGAACGATCGCAAAAAAACATAATTTATGTAAGAACTTACCTGATAAATTCATTTCTTTCATATTAGCAAGAGTCCATGAGCTAGTGACGTATGGGATATACATTCCTACCAGGAGGGGCAAAGTTTCCCAAACCTCAAAATGCCTATAAATACACCCCTCACCACACCCACAATTCAGTTTAACGAATAGCCAAGAAGTGGGGTGATAAGAAAGGAGCGAAAGCATCAAATAAGGAATTGGAATAATTGTGCTTTATACAAAAAAATCATAACCACCACAAAAAGGGTGGGCCTCATGGACTCTTGCTAATATGAAAGAAATGAATTTATAAGGTAAGTTCTTACATAAATTATGTTTTCTTTCATGTAATTAGCAAGAGTCCATGAGCTAGTGACGTATGGGATAATAAATACCCAAGATGTGGAACTTCCACGCAAGAGTCACTAGAGAGGGAGGGATAAAATAAAGACAGCCAATTCCGCTGAAAAATTAATCCACTACCCAAATCAAAAAAGTTTCAAGTTTTATAATGAAAAAAACTGAAATTATAAGCAGAAGAATCAAACTGAAACAGCTGCCTGAAGTACCATTCTACCAAAACTGTTTCTAAAGAAGAGAAAACATCAAAATGGTAGAACATAGTAAAAGTATGCAAAGAAAACCAAGTCATTGCTTTGCAAATCTGATCAACAGAAGCTTCATTCTTAAAAAGCCCAGGAAGTAGAAACTTACCTAGTAGAATGAGCCGTAATCCTCCGAGGCGGGAATCCACCCGACTCCAAATAAGCATGATGAATCAAAAGTTTAAGCAAGATGCCAAATAAATGGCAGAAGCCTTTTGACCTTCCTAAAACCAGAAAAGATAACAAATAGACTAGAAGTCTAACTGAAATCTGAATAGCTTCAACATAGAATTTCAAAAACTCTTACCATATCCAAAGAAAGTAAGAATCTCACCAAAGAAGTCTTAGGAAAACAAAAAATCCTCCCTAATGTTGTTAGAATATACAACTTTAGGTAAGAATTGAAATGAGGACAGCGAAAACCACCTTATCCTGATGAAAAAAATCAGAAAAAAGAGATTCACAAGAAAGAACAGATCATTCAAAAACTGTTCTAGCTGAAGAGATGTCCAAAAGAACAATACTTTCCATGAAAGTAATTAATGTCCAGAGCAAGCATATGCTCAAATAGAAGAGCCTGAAAAGCCTTCAGAACCAAATTAAGACTCCAAGGAGGAGAAATTGGCTTAATGACAGGTTTGATACGAACCAAAGCCTGAACAAAATAATGAATATCAGGAAGTAACACTGCCTTATCCTGATGAAAAATCAGAAAAGGAGATTCACAAGAAAGAGCAGATAACTCAGAAACTCTTCTAGCAGAAGAGATAGCCAAAAAGGAACAATACTTTCCAAGAAAGTAATTTAATGTCCAGAGAATGCATAGGTTCAAACGGAGGAGCCTGTAAAGCCCTCAGCACCAAATTGAGACTCCAAGGAGGAGAGATTGACTTAATGACAGGCTTGATATGAACCAAAGCCTGTACAAAACAATGAATATCAGGATGATTAGCAATCTTTCTGTGAAAAAGAACAGAAAGAGTAGAGATTTGTCCTTTCAAAGAACTGACAAACCCTTATCCAAACCATCCTGAAGAAATTGTAAAATTCTAGGAATTCTAAAAGAATGTCAAGAGAATTTATGAGAAGAACGCCAAGAAATGGTCTTCCAAACCAAGAAATAAGTCTTCCAAACTCGATAATAAATCTTTCTAGAGACAGATTTACGAGCCTGAAACATAGTATTAATCAATGAGTCAGAGAAACCTCTATGACTAAGAATCAAGCATTCAATCTCCATACCTTCAAATTTAATGATTTGAGATCCTGATGGAAAAATGGGCCTTGAGATAGAAGGTCTGGTCTTAACGGAAGTGTCCAAGGTTGGCAACTGGCCATCCGAATGAGATCCGCATACCAAAACCTGTGAGGCCATGCTGGAGCCACCAGCAGTACAAACGAACGTTCCATTAGAATTTTGGAAAACACTTTTGAAAGAAGAACTAGAGGCGGAAAGATATAGGCAGAATGATAATTCCAAGGAAGTGTCAATGCATACACTACTTCCGCCTGAGGTTCCCCGGACCTGAATAGGCCCCTGGGAAGTTCTTTGTTTAGATGAGATGCCAACAGATCTATTTCTGGAAGCCCTCACATCTGAAAAATTGAAAAACATATCTGAGTAAAGAGACCATTCTCCCGGATGAAAAGCTTGATTAACAGAGATAATCCGCTTCCCAAATATCTATACCTGGGAAAAAGACAACAGAATTTAGATAGGAGCTGGATTTAGCCCAAGCAAATATCTGAGATACTTCTGTCACAGTCTAAGGACTGATAGTCCCACCCTGATGATTGACATACACCACAGTTGTGACATTGTCTGAAAAAAACAATAAACGTCTCTTCTTCAAAAAGAAACCAAACTGAAGAACTCTGAGAATGCACGGAGTTCCAAAATATCAAATGGTAATCTCGCCTCCTGAGATTTCCAAACCCCTTGTGCTGACAGAGATCCTCAGACAGCCTCCCAACCTAAAAGACTTTGCATCTGTAGAGATCATGGTCCAGGTTGAAAGAAACGAAGAGACCTGTAGAACTAAATGATGGTGATCTTAACCACCAAATCAAGATAGATAAATATTAGGATTCGAAGATTTAAAATGTGGAATCCTAGAATCCCTGCACCATAATTCAGCATATAAAACTGGAAAAGGTTATTTCTATTGAAAAATGAGCAAAGGGAATTGAATCCAATGCTGTGGCCATAAGACCTAAAACTTCTATGCATATATAGCAATTGAAGGAAATAATAGAGACTAAAGGTACCGACAGACGGAACCCAATAAAATTGTCCCTTGTCTGATAGAGACAAAGACAGGGACACAAACTATCTGGAAACCTAAAAAAGGTGACCCTTGTGTGAGGAATCAAGAGCTTTTGAAAAAAAGATCCTCTAACTATGTCCTGAAAGAACAAAGTTGAATCATATGAGATTCCACAGCCTCAGAAAATAATCTGAATGAAAACAGAAAATGAAGATATGCATTTATTGTATCTAATGAAAACAAATAAAGCCATCACTGACCAACAAAAGGCAGAATATACCATATAAATACCAATCTAAAAGATGATACATTTATATAACAAAAAGATTTTCTATCTTTGGAACAATGAATAGGTTTGAATAAAAAAAAAAAACCCAGTTCCTAAAAATGGAACTGGAAGAAATACCCCAGAAGATTCCAGGTCTGAGCAGCACTTGAGCCCCAACGGGTGATCAGCCGCGCTTCAACATGATCCCAAAATATATAGGATCGAAACACACTGAAAGTGTTAGCCTTACTGGAATAGCTGGAATATCAAAGAGAAAAACGACTTCTCACAGGCAGTTTAACTCTGAACCTTATTCTGTATCCAAAATCAAAGAAATTTGCAAAACAACAAATTTCAAAAAAATCTTAACCTGCCCCTTACCAGCAAAGCTGGAATACGGCACATACATTGCAAATTTAGGGAGCTGATTTTGAAAAAGATTTCCAATTAAAAACATCTTACTTGGGAATTTGTTCCTTAATAAGAACAACCAAACTAATGAGCTTAAAGTTTAGTCGTGGAACTCAATCTTGAAGGCCAGAGTAACAGTTAAGAATTGAATCCAATTATAAACCAAATAATTGATTATCTTAGAAAGAAATATGGATTTTTAGAAATCACAAAATTCTTCTAGCTAAAACAGCTAAATACATAGAATAAACCTCATTTGCAAAAAATATTAGCATGATAACCCAGTTAAAGGACCATAGTGAAAA
Organism: Bombina bombina; assembly: GCF_027579735.1. NCBI lineage: Eukaryota > Metazoa > Chordata > Amphibia > Anura > Bombinatoridae > Bombina > Bombina bombina. The sequence goes on from NC_069502.1 coordinate 775,623,919, forward strand.
AGGGGTAGTGTACAAGCGCTAAGGTAATCCCCAAGCTGTATCCAAACAGAGATCCTAACCAACCTCCAAAAAAACATAATTTATGCTTACCTGATAAATTCCTTTCTCCTGTAGTGTAGTCAGTCCACGGGTCATCCATTACTTATGGGATATTAACTCCTCCCCAACAGGAAGTGCAAGAGGATCACCCAAGCAGAGCTGCTATATAGCTCCTCCCCTCTACGTCACACCCAGTCATTCGACCGAAAACCAAACGAGAAAGGAGAAACTATAGGGTGCAGTGGTGACTGGAGTATAATTTAAAATTTAGACCTGCCATAAAAAACAGGGCGGCCGTGGACTGACTACACTACAGGAGAAAGGAATTTATCAGGTAAGCATAAATTATGTTTTCTCCTGTTAAGTGTAGTCAGTCCACGGGTCATCCATTACTTATGGGATACCAATACCAAAGCTAAAGTACACGGATGATGGGAGGGACAGGCAGGATCTTTATACGGAAGGAACCACTGCCTGAAGAACCTTTCTCCCAAAAACAGCCTCCGAAGAAGCAAAAGTGTCAAATTTGTAAAATTTGGAAAAAGTATGAAGAGAAGACCAAGTTGCAGCCTTGCAAATCTGTTCAACAGAGGCCTCATTCTTAAAGGCCCAAGTGGAAGCCACAGCTCTAGTAGAATGAGCTGTAATCCTTTCAGGAGGTTGCTGTCCAGCAGTCTCATAGGCTAAACGTATTATGCTACGAAGCCAAAAAGAGAGAGAGGTAGCAGATGCTTTTTGACCTCTCCTCTGTCCAGAATAAACGACAAACAGGGAAGAAGTTTGGCGAAAATCTTTAGTTGCCTGTAAATAAAATTTCAGGGCACGGACTACGTCTAGATTGTGCAGAAGTCGTTCCTTCTTTGAAGAAGGGTTGGGGCACAATGATGGAACAACAATCTCTTGATTGATATTCTTGTTAGTGACTACCTTAGGTAAGAACCCAGGTTTAGTACGCAGAACTACCTTATCTGAATGAAAAATCAGATAAGGAGAATCACAATGTAAGGCTGATAACTCAGAGACTCTACGAGCCGAGGAAATAGCCATTAAAAACAGAACTTTCCAAGATAACAGCTTGATATCAATGGAATGAAGGGGTTCAAACGGAACACCCTGTAAAACGTTAAGAACTAAGTTTAAGCTCCACGGTGGAGCTACAGTCTTAAACACAGGCTTAATCCTAGCCAAAGCCTGACAAAAAGCCTGAACGTCTGGAACTTCTGACAGACGTTTGTGTAAAAGGATGGACAGAGCTGAGATCTTTCCCTTTAAAGAACTTGCAGATAAACCCTTTTCTAAACCTTCTTGTAGAAAAGACAATATCCTAGGAATCCTAACCTTACTCCATGAGTAACTCTTGGATTCGCACCAGTGTAAGTATTTACGCCATATCTTATGGTAAATTTTCCTGGTAACAGGTTTCCTAGCCTGTATTAAGGTATCAATTACTGACTCCGAAAATCCACGCTTTGATAAAATCAAGCGTTCAATTTCCATGCAGTCAGCTTCAGAGAAATTAGATTTTGATGTTTGAAAGGACCCTGAATTAGAAGGTCCTGTCTCAGAGGCAGAGACCAAGGTGGACAGGATGACATGTCCACTAGATCTGCATACCAGGTCCTGCATGGCCACGCAGGTGCTATTAGAATCACTGATGCTTTCTCCTGTTTGATCCTGGCAATCAAAAGAGGAAGCATCGGGAAGGGTGGAAACACATAAGCCATCCTGAAGGTCCAAGGTGCTGTCAAAGCATCTATCAGGACCGCTCCCGGGTCCCTGGACCTGGACCCGTAACAAGGAAGCTTGGCGTTCTGGCGAGACGCCATGAGATCCATATCTGGTTTGCCCCAACGTCGAAGTATTTGGGCAAAGACCTCCGGATGAAGTTCCCACTCCCCCGGATGAAAAGTCTGGCGACTTAGGAAATCCGCCTCCCAGTTCTCCACGCCTGGGATATGGATCGCTGACAGGTGGCAAGAGTGAGACTCTGCCCAGCGAATTATCTTTGATACTTCCATCATCGCTAGGGAACTCCTTGTCCCTCCCTGATGGTTGATGTAAGCCACAGTCGTGATGTTGTCCGACTGAAACCTGATGAACCTCAGAGTTGCTAACTGAGGCCAAGCCAGAAGGGCATTGAGAACTGCTCTCAATTCCAGAATGTTTATTGGAAGGAGACTCTCCTCTTGAGTCCATGATCCCTGAGCCTTCAGGGAATTCCAGACAGCGCCCCAACCTAGTAGGCTGGCGTCTGTTGTTACAATTGTCCAGTCTGGCCTGCTGAAGGGCATCCCCCTGGACAGATGTGGCCGAGAAAGCCACCATAGAAGAGAATCTCTGGTCTCTTGATCCAGATTCAGCATAGGGGACAAATCCGAGTAATCCCCATTCCACTGACTTAGCATGCACAATTGCAGCGGTCTGAGATGCAGGCGTGCAAAAGGAACTATGTCCATTGCCGCTACCATTAAGCCGATTACCTCCATGCATTGAGCCACTGACGGGTGTTGAATGGAATGAAGGACACGGCAAGCATTTAGAAGTTTTGTTAACCTGTCCTCTGTCAGGTAAATTTTCGTTTCTACAGAATCTATAAGAGTCCCCAAGAAGGGAACTCTTGTGAGTGGTAAGAGAGAACTCTTCTCCTCGTTCACTTTCCACCCATGCGACCTTAGAAATGCCAGTACTAACTCTGTATGAGACTTGGCAGTTTGGAAGCTTGACGCTTGTATCAGAATGTCGTCTAGGTACGGAGCTACCGAAATTCCTCGCGGTCTTAGTCCCACCAGAAGAGAGCCCAGAACCTTTGTAAAGATTCTTGGAGCCGTAGCCAACCCGAAGGGAAGAGCTACAAACTGGTAATGCCTGTCTAGGAAGGCAAACCTTAGATACCGGTAATGTTCTTTGTGAATCGGTATGTGAAGGTAAGCATCCTTTAAATCCACTGTGGTCATGTACTGATCTCTTTGGATCATGGGTAAGATTGTCCGAATAGTTTCCATTTTGAACGATGGAACTCTTAGGAATTTGTTTAGGATCTTTAAATCCAATATTGGTCTGAAGGTTCCCTCTTTTTTGGGAACCACAAACAGATTTGAGTAAAACCCTTGTCCGTGTTCCGACCGCGGAACTGGGTGGATCACTCCCATTAGTAAAAGGTCTTGTACACAGCGTAGAAACGCCTCTTTCTTTATCTGGTTTGTTGACAACCTTGAAAGGTGAAATCTCCCTTGTGGAGGAGAAGCTTTGAAGTCCAGAAGATATCCCTGAGATATGATCTCCAACGCCCAGGGATCCTGGACATCTCTTGCCCAAGCCTGGGCGAAGAGAGAGAGTCTGCCCCCCACTAGATCCGTTTCCGGATCGGGGGCCCTCACTTCATGCTGTCTTAGGGGCAGCAGCAGGTTTTCTGGCCTGCTTGCCCTTGTTCCAGGTCTGGTTAGTTTTCCAGCCTTGTCTGTAGCGAGCAACAGCTCCTTCCTGTTTTGGAGCAGAGGAAGTTGATGCTGCTCCTGCCTTGAAGTTACGAAAGGCACGAAAATTAGACTGTCTAGCCCTTGGTTTGGCTCTGTCTTGAGGCAGGGCATGGCCTTTACCTCCCGTAATATCAGCGATAATTTCTTTCAAACCGGGCCCGAATAATGTCTGCCCCTTGAAAGGTATGTTAAGTAATTTAGATTTAGAAGTTACATCAGCTGACCAGGATTTTAGCCACAGCGCTCTGCGCGCCTGAATGGCGAATCCGGAATTCTTAGCCGTAAGTTTAGTTAAATGTACTACGGCATCAGAAATAAATGAATTAGCTAGCTTAAGGGTTTTAAGCTTGTGTGTAATCTCATCTAATGGAGCCGAGTCAAGGGTCTCTTCCAGAGACTCAAACCAAAATGCTGACGCAGCCGTGACAGGCGCAATGCATGCAAGGGGTTGCAATATAAAACCTTGTTGAACAAACATTTTCTTAAGGTAACCCTCTAACTTTTTATCCATTGGATCTGAAAAGGCACAGCTATCCTCCACCGGGATAGTGGTACGCTTAGCTAAAGTAGAAACTGCTCCCTCCACCTTAGGGACCGTTTGCCATAAGTCCCGTGTGGTGGCGTCTATTGGAAACATTTTTCTGAATATAGGAGGGGGTGAGAAAGGCACACCGGGTCTATCCCACTCCTTAGTAACAATTTCAGTAAGTCTCTTAGGTATAGGAAAAACGTCAGTACTCGTCGGTACCGCAAAATATTTATCCAACCTACACATTTTCTCTGGGATTGCAACTGTGTTACAATCATTCAGAGCCGCTAACACCTCCCCTAGTAATACACGGAGGTTTTCCAGCTTAAACTTAAAATTTGAAATGTCTGAATCCATTTTATTTGGATCAGATCCGTCACCCGCAGAATGAAGCTCTCCGTCCTCATGTTCTGCAAATTGTGACGCAGTATCAGACATGGCCCTAGCATTATCAGCGCACTCTGTTCTCACCCCAGAGTGATCTCGTTTACCCCTAAGTTCTGGCAATTTAGACAAAACTTCAGTCATAACATTAGCCATGTCTTGTAAAGTGATTTGTAATGGCCGCCCTGATGTACTTGGCGTTACAATATCACGCACCTCCTGAGCGGGAGATGCAGGTACTGACACGTGAGGCAAGTTAGTCTGCATAACTTCCCCCTCGTTGTCTGGTGAATGTTGCTTAACATGTACAGATTGGCTTTTATTTAAAGTAGCATCAATGCAATTAGTACATAAATTTCTATTGGGCTCCACCTTGGCTTTTGAACATATTGCACAAAGAGATTCCTCTGTGTCAGACATGTTTAAACAAACTAGCAATTAGACTAGCAAGCTTGGAAATACTTTTCAACTGAATTTACAAGCAATATGTAAAACGTTACTGTGCCTTTAAGAAGCACACAAAAACTGTCACAGTTGAATAACAATGAACCGGATTAGTTATAGAAACCAAATTTTCACAGTAAATGCATAAATTTAGCAAAGGATTGCACTCATTAGCAATGGATGATGAACCCTTAATATCAGAAAAAACGGATAACAATTGAAAATATAAGCGTTTTTATCACAGTCAAAGCACAGTCTCACAGGTCTGCTGTGAGTGATTACCTCCCTCAAAACTAGTTTTGAAGACCCCTGAGCTCTGTAGAGACGTCCTGGATCATGCAGGGAGAAGAAGGCAGACTGTGACTGAATTTCTAATGCGTAGTAAAAGCGCCAAAAAAGGCCCCTCCCACTCACAATACAACAGTGAGGGAAGCTCAGTAAACTGTTTTAATTCAAAACAAACGACAGCCATGTGGAAAATAACGCCCCAAGTACCTCAGATAATTAAACGATTTAACATGCCAGCAAACGTTTAAAATCTAATTTATGAAATGTCATTAAAAGCCTGCTGCTAGTCGCTCACACTGCAAGTTAGGCTAAAAGTTATATGCATACAGTATTTTCCCAGTGAAGTGCCATTCCCCAGAAATACTTAAGTGTAAACATACATACATATCAGCCTGATACCAGTTGCTACTACTGCATTTAAGGCTGTACTTACATTATATCGGTATTAGCAGTATTTTCTCAGTCAATTCCATTCCTTAGAAAATAATATACTGCAACATACCTCTTTGCAGGTGAACCTGCCCGCTGTCCCCTGTTCTGAAGTTACCTCACTCCTCAGAATGGCCGAGAACAGCAAATGGATCTTAGTTACGTCCGCTAAGATCATACACAAAAACTCAGGTAGATTCTTCTTCAAATGCTGCCTGAGAAGAAAACAACACACTCCGGTGCCGTTTAAAATAACAAACTTTTGATTGAAGATATAAAAACTAAGTTTAATCACCACAGTCCTCTCACACATCCTATTTATTAGTTGGGTGCAAGAGAATGACTGGGTGTGACATAGAGGGGAGGAGCTATATAGCAGCTCTGCTTGGGTGATCCTCTTGCACTTCCTGTTGGGGAGGAGTTAATATCCCATAAGTAATGGATGACCCGTGGACTGACTACACTTAACAGGAGAAATATGCACAAGTAGTAAGAAGTGAATACAGCGCCAACAAGAGGCCAAGGGATAAATATACTCACAGAGAGATAAAAGAAGATTATTTAATGAACCATGTTAAAAAGCATCAGTAATAAAAGACTATATATAAAAAATGTAAAAAGCACATATAAATAAAATTACAAATACAGGAATATCTTACAGAAGCGGCTCAAAGGGCCAAAGCTGATAATTACAATAAAAACAGAGGTAATAACAGGTGATCAGTGTGAGTGGTACACCAGAATAAGAGTGTATACTAATAAAACAGTGTATACTAATAAAACAGAATTAGCCTAAGTACAACTATAACAAGTGCATCAAGCAAAAAAACTAATAAACAATAGTACAAACAATAGTGTTCCAAAAAATAGAAAAATGCACTGCAGTGCAAAAAAAAAAGGGGGGGTAGCAAAATAATTGTATAGATACGATCAAATAGTGAGTGAGTGCAAATGGATATAAAAATGCTAGCTACTTAATCCAGTGAGGTTAAGATATAATTAAATAAAATACACAATATGCAATAACATAAAAACTAAAATACACAATATGCAATAACATAAAAAATAAAATATAATCCAAAAAAGTGTTCAAAAAGTTGATCAACAAATGTTAGTGAAGAACAAAAATAAGTCAATCAAAACTAAAAAGTGGAAAAAATGGGTGATGAAAAGCAAGGTGAAAGTGAGGAAATTGATTCCTTCCAATGTTAGTTACTTTAACAGATCCAAATTCCTGAGTGTGGTAGCTGAAGTAGCTGATTGGATCCTAGCACCTGTCAGCTGCTCCTATGGTATCCTAAAAAGTGTCCCTGTAAAAAAAGAAATTCACAACATAGTGTATCCAATATGAGAATGAAGTAAAGATTAAAGTAATGCTTACCAATATGTCAACGCGTTTTTGCCCTCAAAAAAGGGCCTTTCTCAAGACTTTTGCTTGATGCACTTGTTATAGTTGTACTTAGGCTAATTCTGTTTTATTAGTATACACTGTTTTATTAGTATACACTCTTATTCTGGTGTACCACTCACACTGATCACCTGTTATTACCTCTGTTTTTATTGTAATTATCAGCTTTAGCCCTTTGAGCCGCTTCTGTAAGATATTCCTGTATTTGTAATTTTATTTATATGTGCTTTTTACATTTTTTATATATAGTCTTTTATTACTGATGCTTTTTAACATGGTTCATTAAATAATCTTCTTTTATCTCTCTGTGAGTATATTTATCCCTTGGCCCAGTCAACACACTGGACTTGCATAATCAACAAATGCAAAACAACAAGACAAATGCAACAGCACCTAGTCTAGTAGATTTTGTCCTTAATAATGCTAAAATAAATCTGATACTTGATTTTAAAGTAAACAGAAAAAATGAAGTAATTGCAACATCATTCAAATAAATCACAGGACCAAGAAAAGTACCTGAAAATAAATAATTTTCCTTAAATAAGAAAAAATAAATACTATTTTGCTATAGAAACAATAGCATAATTAGCAGGAGTAGAGATAGCCCCATTAAATTGGAGAACCTTCAAAATTGAAATGAACTGCCGGCAAAGAATATAGTTTAAAACCTTTAAAGAGGGAATAAAAGGAAATTCTCAGCCTATTCCATTCCCTAATATGAGGAACTGGAAAAAAACCTCTGAAAATACAGAAGAATAAATAAACAGAAATAAAATGTTAGTTAGTCCTGAAAGAACTAATTACCTTAATATCCAAAATAATCAACACCTTTCAACAAAGAACAAATGTACTTTAATAAAAAAATAAAAAAGTGGATTTGTTAGTGTCAATATCTGATGAAGAAAATTCTGAATGAGAAAAAACATCATCAGAGAAGGATAAATCATTATGTTGTTGGTCATTTTAAACTTCAATAATTAAAAAAGAAGTTTGAAAAAGACCTAAAAATGTTATTAGAAGGCACGATGTCAGACAAAGCCTTTAAAATAGAACATTCTTATAAATCTTCTAAGTAATTCTTGTACATAAGATGTAAAAAGAATAGCAAATATATAAAGCATAAATACTAACGGACTCTGCATGTAAAAGTTTATCATGATAACTTATTACAAACCATAGCTAAAGAAAAACATTCATAACATTTTAAAATAAATGAACTTAGCTTTGGTAGGACTGAACTCAATCAACAGGAATCCCTTAGATCGTTTTTGAAACAGGAACAGTGAAATCTTGCAATATGTAATAGAAAAAAACAATATTTAAAGCAAAATTATCAAATTCCTTAAATGACAGTTTCAGGAATGGGGAAAAAATGCCAATGAACAAGCCTCTAGCAACCAGAAGCCATGAAAAATGAGACTGAAATAATGTGAAAAAAAAGGTGGAGACAAGAATGACGCCCACATTTTTTGGCGCCAAAAATGACGCCCACATTATTGGCGCTAAGTACAACGCCTAAATTTTTTTTTGTCGCTAAGAATGAAGCCACATCCGGAGACGCCGACATTTTTGGCGCAAAAACAAAATGACGCAATCACGAACAACTTCCGACGTCAATTAGGGCGCCGAAAATGTAAAAAAAATATTTTTTGCGCCAAAAAAGTCTGCGCCAAAAATGACGCAATAAATTGAAGCATTTTCAGCCCCCGCGAGCCTAGCAGCCC